>NC_056746.1:152336650-152354150 GCF_019279795.1 Protopterus annectens | reverse complement strand
TCTAACCCCTGACTCCTTACCTCCAGCTCCTGTTAAGCCGGACAGATACTACAGGGTCCCTGACTCTCATAAATTTATTTTCAAAATCCCTACTGCAGACCCAGAAACTATTTCTCAGGGTCCCAAAGGGGGGTCAAGGCTTCCACTGCAAAAAAACGTACCCCCTCTGACAGGGATTCTAGGGCACTGGATAGATGGGGAAAAAAGATTTACACATCTGCTACCTTGGTTATAAGGGCCTTAAATTGCCAGTTTCATATGCTCAAATATCAGCAATATATTATGATACTGCTTAAACAGAAAATTATGGTAAATTCTGAATGTGCAGAAAACAAAGAAATGCAGGATTTATTGTATGCAGCTGAACAAGTTGGAAAGCATACTTTGCAATGTGGTTTTGATTCTCTGGAGGCCTCCTGCAGGACCGCCGTTACTGGTTCTGTCATCAGGAGGCATGCTTGGTTAAAGGAACAAAATCTGCCTGATCATGTTAAAGCCAAATTATTAGATGCTCCATTACATTATACCTTGTTTGGTGTTAAAATGGAGGACAAAGCTAAATCTATGCAAACGGTCAAGGATTTCTTACAGGTACAGCCACTGGCCTACAAAGAATTGGTCCTTTCCATTCTCAGACAGACCTCAAAGGGGCAGATCCAGACACCCTAGAGGCAGATCTCACAGCCGCAAGGTTTCCTACAGGTCTAAGCAATGGGGTGCTTCTACCTCCAAAGGTGGAGAAGATAAATCACAACCATACAGAAAACAGTCCCAATGACTTCCCCCTGCCTACACCAAGCACTTATCTTCTGGCAGCACCCTTAGGGGGAAAACTAGCACTTTTTTCTCAAAATTGGCACATTATAACCCAAGACAAATGGGTTCTAGACATAGTGTCACGAGGCTCCAGGTTTCACTTCCATACCCTGCCAAGGGCAAACGGTTGTCCAGACCTGCCAAAAAATCAATGGGCAGCGGCTCAAAAACAAGTTGCAGCTCTCATGGACATGAGGGCTATTCAACAAGTACCACAGCAAGAGCAGGGACAAGGATTTTACTCAATACTGTTCTTGGTACCCAGAAAGGACAAAGCATGGAGACCAATACTGGACCTATCTATTCTAAACACTTTCCTGGATATACCAAAATTCAAGATGTTGACCTTGCAGCAGCTTCTGCCCATGCTGGGCAGCAAGGCTTGGCTTGTGACGTTAGACCTAAAAGAGGCATACCTGCATGTCCCAATCAGACAATCATGCAGAAGATATCTCAGATTCAAGGCTGGCTCAAAACATTACCAATTCTCTGCACTGCCCTTTGGCTTATCTACTGCGCCCAGGGTCTTCACAAAGTGCCTGGCACCAGTAATTGTTTACTGCAGAAAAAAAAAGAGTAATACAAATATATCCTTACTTGGACGACTGCCTCATACAAGCGGAGAACAAGGACGTTCTACTACAGCATCTGACGTTTGTGAAAAGACTTTAACATGCCTAGGGTACACAGTCAACAAAAAGAAATCAAAACTAGTACCCTCTCAAGAGATAATATTCCTGGGTGCAAGCTTAAATACAACTGCCCAGATGGCTTATCTCACTCCAGACAAGCAAAGGCAACTCACTACCTGTTTCAAGGTAAATGGCAACAAAGGCCCAGTTATCTGCAAGAAAAAATCTGCAGGCTTTGGGCTTCATGGCATCCTGCATCGTACTAATTCTATATGCAAGACTGCATACGAGGAAAATTCAATGGTACCTAAAAAGTGTCTGGACACAACATTGCCACAGCCTGGAAACAATGATTACTCTCATTCCCTGCCTGCAACAAGAGTTTTGATGGTGGGCAAAGGCCTGTCACCAAAACAAGGGACAGCCATTCTCACTACCCCCGGCCAGGCAGAGCCTAATGACGGATGCATCAGATTATGCCTGGGGGGCACACATGGCAGGAAGAGGCATTCAGGGCACCTGGTCAACAAACTAAAAGCATCTGCATATCAATCAAAAAGAGATGCTAGCTGTTCAAAATGCCCCAACAGCCTTCAAGGACCTACTTCATCCGGGACAACTACTGATAAAGACGGACAACACCACAGTCATGTGGTACATAAACAAGCAGGGGGGCACTCATTCTTACCTCCTTTGCAGACTAGCCATGCCTTTATGGGACACAGCATTGACTTACCAAGATGTTCTTCATCTCACATTGCTGCAGTCCTTACACTTGGGTAGTCCGCTGTCCTCGGTCGGCCCGAATATCAAAGTATAAGGCTGACGTCGGTCAAGGCGCATAAGACTGACATCAGGACGTCAGGGTACAAATGCGCATGACCGACGTCATATCCTCAGTCTTTTTTGCCGCATGGTCCGATGCAGAAGCAGCGCAAGTGCCTCGGCGTTCTGAAATTTTTCAATTCGGAGTTTCAGACCGAGTCAAAGTTGGCTAAGTACCCGTTGGGGAATATTTTAGTTTTTCTTGCCTCAGTGGTTTACCGGATGTCAGAAAAAGTGAATAACTGTATTTCTTGTGGGAAACAGATACCGCATAGAGATTATCATACTTTGTGTATTCCTTGTTTGGGGCCTGAGCACGACGTTGTTGGGTGTCACTTTGTGCTAGGTTCAATAAGCACTATTAAGAAGGTTAGATTGTGCCAGGTTAGTCTTCGGAAGCGGTGCAATTATAATATGCCGCCGGATGCTCGACGCGACGCCGCTTCAAGAAGCGCAAAGACAAAGCAGCTAAGCCCAGGCAAGAAGAGTCGCCCGCACGGACGCCGGTCTTGAGGTGTCGGTGGAACCGGGGGTTCCGCCGGAGGTTTCTCTGGAGTCCCAGGGGGAGACTTTGTTATTGCAGGATGTGGCCTCTCAGGAGGCAGGTCAGGCTGAAGGGGCTTCTCAGGTTACTGTACTCCCCTCCCTTCCTAGGGTGGTTAGGCCCTCTCCTTCTGTTTCCAAGGCTTCTCCCAGAAGCAGGCCAGGTTTAGCTTCTGTTGGTGTCACACCTAGTTCATCAGGATCTGTGCCCAAGAAGCACATGCTTAAAATGGCAGAAGATTTAATTACTTTAATTAGAGGTTCTTTGCCCCCTCCTGATAAGAGGCCTAGGGTGGAACCAGAGTTGGGGAGTTTTGAGCAGGCTTCGGATGTTTCAGAGTCTTCGGCTGAAGACTTGCAGGAGTATTCTCCTTATTCTGATTCTGATGTGGATGATTCTACTCCTTCTGCTTCTCCTCCAGAGGATTTTTCTTTTTCAGAGACTCTTCATTCCATGAGGGAACATTTTAAGTGGGAAGGTCAGGACTTCTCTGATTCCAGGAAAAGGCTTAGGGAATTTTTGCCCCAGCATAGGCCTTTGGCTATACCTCCTGTTCTGGATGTTGTGGAAGATGTGTTTGCAGAGGCTTCTCTTAATCCTGATTCTTTGCCTCCTGCTCCTGTTAAACCGGATAGGTATTACAGGGTGCCTGAAGCTCATAAATATCTTTTTAAGAGTCCTAGGGCGGACCCAGAAACTGTTAGTCAAGGGCCTAAGGGTGTCAAGGCTTCTGTTGTAAAAAATCCGGTTCCTCCAGATAAAGAGGCCAGGGCTTTGGATAGATGGGGAAAGAAAGTCTATACGTCTTCCACCTTAGCTATGAGGGCTTTGAATTGCCAGTTTCACATGTTGAAATACCAAAACTATCTACTTTCTCAATTGAAGTCTAAGGTAGATGCTCTGGCGGAAGGTATTGAGTGTAAGGAATTACAGGATTTGGTACATGTTTCTGAACAGGTGGGTAAGCATTCTTTGCAATGTGGTTTTGATGCTGTACAGGCCTCGTCTAGGGTGGCTGCCACTGGGTCAGTTCTTCAGGCACGCCTGGCTGAGGGATCAGAATTTATCTGACCATGTTAAGACAAGGATTTTAGATGCTCCTTTACAGTCTGATGTGTTGTTTGGTTCACCTGTGGAGGCAGTCTTAAAGAAAATGGAAGACAAGGCTAAGTCTATGCAGACTGTTAAAGATTTTTGCAGGTTCAGCCTCCAAGTTTAGTAGGAATTGGCCTACCAAGGGGTGGACGATCCTTCTTAAGATTCCCAGTCTAGGGGTAGATCTAGACGTGGTAGGGGCAGAGCTCAGGGCTCTTTCAGGCCTAGAACAGGGAGTTCACCTGCACAGTCTTGGTGAGGGCAGGGGTCAGTCCTTTCGTAAACAGGCCCAATGACTTACCTTTTCAGCTGCCAGAGCCTTCTCGTCTGGCAGCACCTTTGGGAGGAAGGTTGGCACTTTTCAAGGAAAATTGGAGTTTAATTACCCAAGACAGATGGGTATTGGATATCATACACCAAGGTTACAAGTTTTATTTCCATACCTTGCCTCCTTTCAAAGGCATGCCAGGCGTTCCTCCTCAACAAAGAATAGAGGCTCACAAACAAATTTCTCTGCTACTTCAAATAGGGGCCATACAGCCGGTCCCTCTGCCAGAAGTGGGCCTAGGATTTTATTCTCGCCTGTTCCTAGTACCAAAGAAGGGGAACACGTGGAGACCAATTTTGGATTTATCTATCCTCAACACTTATCTGGACATTCCCAAGTTCAAAATGTTGACGTTACAACAGCTTTTACCTCTGCTGGGCAAAGATCACTGGATGGTAACTCTGGATCTCAAGGAGGCTTACCTTCATGTTCCTATCAGACTAAGTTGCAGGAAGTATCTGCGTTGCTGGCTGGGACTTCTCATTATCAGTTCTCTGCATTGCCCTTTGGCTTATCTACTGCTCCAGAGTGTTCACGAAAGTTCTGGCTCCAGTGATAGCTTTCTTCAGGCTAAAAGGAATACAGATTTATCCTTATTTGGATGATTGCCTGATTCTGGCTCAAGGAAGGGACGAACTTCTTCATCATTTGCAATATGTGATAGCAGTGCTAAGATGCCTGGGGTATTCTGTGAACGAAATAAAGTCCAGTCTAGTACCCTCTCAGGACATGTGCTTTCTGGGTGTAAGACTGGATACAGCATCCCAGATGGCCTTTTTGACCCCGGACAAACAAAAGAATCTTTCCTTTTACTTCCATCAATTGTCTCATCAGTCCAGGCTGACTGCAAGGACAGTCCTTCAAGCCTTGGGGTTCATGGCATCTTGTATTCTGGTGCTTCCCAATGCCAAACTGCATATGAGGAAGCTGCAATGGTATCTCAAAAATGTATGGACACAGCACTGCCAGGATATGGACACTGTCATTCTGATAATACCTTGCATTCAAAAGGAATTTTTGTGGTGGGCTCAGGAATGTCACCTAAACAAGGGACTCTCTGTGACCCGGCCAGAGGCGAGTCAGATTCTAACGACAGATGCCTCAGACAGACAAAGCTTGGGGAGCTCATCTAAATGGAAAGTGGATACAAGACACGTGGCCTGCCAGACTACAACATCTACATATCAACTTGAAGGAGATGTTAGCAGTCCAATTTGCATTAATAGCTTTCAAGGATTTACTTCTTCCAGGGCAGGTGTTGATTCTAACAGACAACACAACTGTCATGTGGTACATCAACAAGCAAGGGGGAACACATTCTTATCCTCTATGCAGGCAAGCAATGATTTTGTGGGAGACTGCTCTCAGTTTACAGCTAAATCTTCAGGCAAGGTTTCTGCCGGGAGCACAGAACTCCTTAGCAGATGTGTTGAGCAGACGAATTATGGATCCCCACGAGTGGAAATTGGATCCTCATGTATTTCAGAAATTGACAGTGTCATGGGGAACTCCAGACATAGATCTGTTCGCTTCTCCACTAAACTACCAGCTGCCAAAGTTTTGCACAAAAAAGGTTTCATCCCACAGCCTGGAAAGTGGATGCTCTTTCTTTCAATTGGAGCAATCTTCATGTGTATGCCTTTCCACCTCTGCCTCTCCTCCCAAAGGTACTCCTAAAGGTCAGACAGGACAAGCCAAAGATGATTTTAATAGCTCCAGATTGGCCTCGACAGCACTGGTACCCTTTACTGAGAAGTCTGGCACGGAGCCTCCATGGCCTTTGCCTTCGATTCCACACCTGCTGTCTCAGGAGAACAGTCATTTACTCAATATCAAACTTCACTCTCTTCACCTAACAGCCTGGCATATTCTGTTTTGAACCCTGGAGGGTCTCAACTTCCACAGCATGTTTTGAATGTTATTTTGGAAGCCAGAAGGCCTAGTACAAGGAAAGTGTACGCAGATAAATGGAAGAGATTTTTATTTTGGAGTGCAGCAAAGGAATTTGATGTTTCTGAGCCTAATTTAAGTGTGGCTCTTCAATATCTTACTGAGTTACTGGACAAAGGTTTGTCCTTCTCTTCTATTAAGGTTCATGCTGCAGCAATTTCTGCTCACTATGACTGTGACCCACCATTGTTTTCTCATCCTTTGTTCAAGGAATTTCTTAGAGGGGCAAAGAATATAAGACCCCGACGTAGAGCTCCTACTCCTGCTTGGGATCTCAATTTTGTGTTGGAGAAACTCACTCTACAACCTTTTGAGCCTGCAGCTACTGCCGAGTTGAAATATTTATCATGGAAGACTGCTTTTTTGTTGGCCATTACCTCTGCAAGAAGGGTTTCTGAATTACAGGCCCTTATGGCAGTTGAGCCTTTCTTAATTTTCCATAAGGATAGGGTATCTTTATGCACTAATCCTTCCTTTATGCCTAAAGTGGTTTCTAGTGTGGCTTTAAACCAAACTATTCATTTGCCTACTTTTTATGCAAATCCCCAAAATAAAGGGGACAAGATTTTGCACACTTTAGATGTACACAGGCAGTTGCGATATTATTTGAGCAGAACTAAAGGGTTCAGGCAGTCTCAGCAGTTATTTGTTTCTTTTGCTTTGAGTTCTCAGGGCAAGCCTGTGTCAAAACAAACTATTTCTAAGTGGATTGGGTTTTGCATTGCTTTCTGTTATTCCCATCATGGTAAGGAGATTCCAGCTGGGATTAGGCCTCATTCCACTAGGGCTACTGCCACTTCGACAGGTTTTGTAAGGGGGGTCGCAACTAAAGATATTTTGGAGGCAGCTACTTGGAGTTCAGTGCATACTTTCTCTAAGCATTATCACCTTCCACTTTACTCTAAATCTAGGGCTGGTTTTGCCACTGCTATTTTACAGGGCCTTTTGGCAGCTCCTGCTGCTTTATAGTTTTGCCATCCTCCCTTACCTCTGCTTAGGGATTCTACCCAAGTGTAAGGACTGCAGCAATGTGAGATGAAGAACATAGTACAGTTTTGTACCTACCATAAATGTAGATGTTCAAGATCCACATTGCTGCAGTCCAATTTACCCTCCCTCCTTCCCCTCTGTAGTTAGAGGCGGTTGTGTGGGTTGGGTTGTAAATATTGTGTTTATTGTATATTTTGTACATATTATTAGTGCAAGGGTGGTTGGTTGGTTGGTTGCTGTCTTTTGGTTTTGACCTTTCTTTTTGGGGTCTTCTGACATCTGGGGCAAGAAAAGACTGAGGATATGACGTCGGTCATGCGCATTTGTACCCTAACGTCCTGATGTCAGTCTTATGCGCCTTGACCGACGTCAGCCTTATACTTTGATATTCGGGCCGACCGAGGACAGCGGACTACCCAAGTGTAAGGACTGCAGCAATGTGGATCTTCGAACATCTACATTTATGGTAGGTACAAAACTGTACTTCCATCTGCAGGCACAATTCCTGCCAGGAAAGGAAAATACTCTGGCAGACGAACTAAGCAGAAACCTCATGGATCCCCACGAGTGGCACCTGGATCCACAAGTCTTCTGCATGATAACAAAGAAATGGGGATGGCCAGACATATATCTATTTGCCTCCCCTCACAACAATCAATTAAAAAGATTCTGCACAAGGACTTATCACAGACAAGCTTGGAAAGTGGACGCCTAATCTTTCAACTGGGCAAACCCATCAGTATATGCCTTTCCCCCACTGCCTCTCCTCCCCAAGGTACTCCTCAAGGTCGGACAGGAGAAACCAAAAATAATTCTGATTGCCCCAGACTGGCCACGCCAGTACTGGTATCCGAGCTTAAGGAACTTGTCCCAATGCCCAGCTTGGACCTTACCTCAAATGTCCCAGCAAAACAGTCGGAGTCTGCACAGTCAACTCAGGACCCTAATCCTGGCAGCATGACGAATAATGTAGCCGTACAAACCACACCTCTCAGTAAAGCTGTGATGGATGTCATTTTAGAAGCCAGAAGGCCTAGTACTAGAAAATCCTATGCTGGGAAATGGAAGAGATTTTGTGCTTAGAACCAAGCTCAAGGAACTGATACATCTGTCCCAAATATTCCTCAGATTTTGCAGTACTTAACTGAGATGCTTTTCATCAATTAAAATCCATGCTTCTGCCATTTCTGCTCATTACAATACTGAGCCACCACTCTTTTCTTATCCTTTATTAAGGCAGTACCTCAGAGGAGCCAAAAACTTAAGGCCTCCAAGGGGAACGCCAATACCTGCATGGGACCTCAATTATGTCTTGGAAAAACTCACCTTACCTCCTTTTGAGCCAGCTGCTACTACGGATATAAAGTTCTTATCTTGGAAAACCGCTCTTCTCCTAGCAATAACTTCTGCAAGACGAGTTTCAGAGCTACAAGCTGTCATGTCTGTGGAACCCTTTATCATTTTTTATCCAGACTGGGTCTCTCTGAGAACAAACCCTACATTTATGCCTAATGTGGTATCCAGTGTAGCCCTTAACCAAACTATTCATTTGCCAATTTTTTATCCAAATCCACAGAACAAGGGGGAGAAAATTCTGCATTCTTTGGACGTACACAGGCAACTTGGATTCTACTTGGACAAAACTAAAGATGTTAAGTTGTCTATCTCGCCTTCATTCTTGCTGGATGGGTTCGGAGCCGACCTCGCCCGACTCGCCACTCTAAAAGCTCGAGAGTTGGTTCCACCGGCTCGAGGCTCCCCTTATATCCCACAATGCTAGGCGAGAGTTACCTCAGATCTCGTTTGCCGCTACAGCATCGAGGTGTTGGTTTTTCTACCGGCTTGTTGGTAAGTGTAATTTTGGTAAAATTAGATCACTTAAAACCCTATATTTTTGAGTTTAAATATATTTCCCTTAGTGTAGTGGGTTTTTCTACTCCCTTTTCCGAAAATCCCAATTTTTTTCCAAAGAACTTTTAAAGTTCTCTCTCGGGCCTTCTGGCCTTTCTCCATCCCCTAGTTGTGTGTGTGTCTTACTCTTGGTAAACTTTAGTTAATTGTTTATTTTTTGAGTTTTAAAAGTAGTTTAGTGTAATCAGTGTGTTTGTTGAGTGTGTGTGATTACACTTTTGTTTAGGATGTCTAAAGACACAAAGGTCTCAGGCTTCAAGAAGTGTGATGCGTGCTGTCAGAAAATTTCTCTGAAAGACGGTCACACTTCTTGTGTCTATTGCCTGGGGCCTTTGCACCTGCAGGACTCCTGTGCTATATGCCAAGGCTTCAGCCCCAGGGTCCTGCAGGAAAGAAAAAATAAGTTGATCCTGAGGGGTCTTCTTAAGCCGGAGGATTCCCTTTCTGTTTCTGGGAAGCCCTCTAAGGCTTCTAGGTCCTCGGCTCCAGCAACTGAGCCGAGACCTAAGGCTTCTAAACCTCCGCTTACATCGGCTCCGCTGGAGCCGATGAGTCTCAGTCCACAGTTTCTGTGGTTCCTCGGCTCCGCTGGAGCCGAGGTTATAGAGGTTCCCGTGTCGGCTCTGTCCAGATCTTCGAACCGACATCGAGGAAGAGGTCCAGGTCACCGCCCCTTGGCTCCGTTCATTCGCTCCAGGATCTCCCTGCTGTCTGAACGGAGCCATAAATCTCATTCCTCTGGGTCATCGAGGCTATCGGATCATGACCTTCAGAGGGTAGTGAGTCGACTTCTTAAGTCCGAGGCACTAGCCCAGATGCTTCAGAGCCCGACTCATCAGTCGATGCCTGCCCTTGTCCATCAATATATTCCTCCTCTGACTCCGTTGAGCACGGAGCCGGGTGTCGGAACCGAGACTGTGGTAGCGCGAGCCGATACAATTGTCTTCGGCTCCATCGCCGGCCCGATTTCTTCCTTAGAAGAATCTCGGCGCCGACTTCCATCGCCGGCTCAAGGGGTGAGTGGCATCGGACCCTTGTCCGACCCTCTTCCTCTCGGAGCTTCGCGCTGGTGAGTTCGCTCCGACATCGCCCCGAGCCATCACTGTCGGTGCCGAGGGGTTCTCAGCTTCGAGCGGGACCTCTGGCTTTGCCTGACAGGGGTGCTCGAGGTCATGCGGAGTGTGTTAGAGCCTGGCTCTACTCCACAGTCGGCGTCCGCCCCTCCCTCACGGTGCCTCAGGTCAAGTCAACTCACTCCCTCATCCCTGACTGCAGAGAGCCAGCTCCTCAGGAACCCCTGTGGGATCTCATCCTCTTCCGAGGCCTCTCCTGATTTGGCAGAAGAGCCCCTCGGAAGAGGAAGTGTAAGAGGAAACACATTGACTCACCTGAGCCAATCACATGTGATACAGAGTTAGATGAGTCCGAGGGTTCCCCTGCTCCTTCTGAAGATGTCTCTTTGCAGACATTCTAGAGATCCTCAAGCAGAGGGGAAATTGGCCAGCCCTTAACCCTTCGGAGGATGAATCAGGTATCTTGAGGCGTTTGGCTCTCTCCCTTCCACCTCCTGGGTGTCCCCCTTTGACCCCTCATGCAGGTGGTTGCTAAGAAGGCATGGACGGCTCCTGATTCAGTAGATCCCACTCCCAGGAGACCCTCCAAATTCATGACGGCACCAGCAGACAAGCAGTTCTTGACAAAAGGAGTTTCTGTGGATGCTATGGTGGTAGCTGCTGCCACTAAGAAGGAACTAGCTGATCCTTCAGTACCTGTCCATCCACCTAACAAGGAATCTAGGTCCATGGACAGGTACGGAAGCGGATGTTTTCAGTCAGCGACATTTACTATGCTCGCTGAACTACCTGTGCCATTTCACTGCCTTCAAAGAGACTTGATTAAAGAAGCGAAAGTGACATGTTGAAGGATCCTACAGCTGTGGGTTTTCAAGATAAAATGAACACTCAGCTGGCTACCCTTAACTCCATAGCCAACTCCTCCATGCGCCTCTTCTTATGCGGCTGATGGAGCGAGTAGGGCCGCAGGGACAGGTGTGGCTCACGTAGGCATGCCTGGATGCGGCTATGCAATTTTATGGACCCTTCAAGACGCCTTTCACTAACTCCCCGCTTGATGGATCATCTCTTTGGTCCTCAAGTGAAAGAAACCTTGACTAGGTGCGAGACTGATGGCAAGACTCTTTCTGCTGTCGGAGTCCGTTTTCTACTCCTTCTAGGCCTTACCCCAAAGGCCAGAAAAGTGGGAAAATGTGGTTCCGTAAACAAAATCAAGGGACTTCGCCTGACGACAAAGTCGTTACCTACTCGCCAGAGGCAGAGGCGGAATAACAATGGTAGACGCCGCCTCGAGGCAGGGGCTCCAGAACCAGGGCAATCCCGAAGCC
This sequence comes from Protopterus annectens, assembly GCF_019279795.1. NCBI lineage: Eukaryota > Metazoa > Chordata > Ceratodontiformes > Protopteridae > Protopterus > Protopterus annectens. The sequence continues at coordinate 152,342,658 of NC_056746.1, read as the reverse complement.
TTCTCTCGTAAGCCCTTTCAGCATCCCTGAGGTGTTGCCCAGCTGCCCACCTTCGCAGGCAGTCCCGGGAAGGTTGTCACGGTACCCAAAAGCCTGGCTATCCCTGACTCAAGACAAATGGGTACAGTCTATCATTTCAAGGCTATTCTATCCCCTTTCTTCACATTCAAACAATCAAAAAATCCCTTCCAGATGTTCCACCACAAAGGGATCTAGCGGTTTTGGAAATTTCAAAACTGCTTGCAAAAGAGCAATTCAGCCAGTTCCAGCAGACCAGCAAGGATCCGGAATCTACTCAAGGTTCTTTTTAGTTCCAAAGAAAACAGGGACTGGAGACCAATTTTGGATCTCAGTATCTTGAACAGATCAGTCAAGAAAACAAGATTTCGGATGGTCACGCTGCAGTCCATCCTTCCCCTATTGGGAAAAGGAAACTGGATGTGCTCTATAGACCTTCAGGATGCATTATCACATAAAATGAACAGACGCTCCAGAAGATTCCTCCGCTTCAGGCTGGGAACCAGTCATTTTCAATTCAGGGCCCTGCCCTTTGGTCTCACCACTGCCCCCGGTGTTTACCAAATGCATGGCGGGGGTAGCTCCTCACCTGAGACGACAAGGATTCCAGGTGTTCCCATATTTGGACGACTGGCTCCTCACAGCTCCCACCAAGCATCTCCTTCTGATGGCCAGGGATTATACTTTTCGTGATTTGTCAAAAGTTAGGCATTTCAATAAATTGTAAAAGTCTGTTTTGTCGCCTTGACGTACTATTACCTTCATAGGCAAATCTAGACACAGTAGACATGTTCAAGTAGACTAACAGATCAGAGAATAACAGACATACACAAACTGGTCTCACTCTTTTCAACAACAACAGAATCAAAGCCAGGTTAGTTCTGAAAGTGTTGGGAATTATGGCGGCCATACCTCTGCTTCCATTAGCCAGATTCCACATGCGAATCCTTCAATGGATGCTCTTTACACAATGGTCATACCAGCAACTTCCAATGTCCCACACCATTATGATCACGCAGGCGTGCAGAAATCATCTCATGTGGTGGATGTCTTCCCCTCAGCTCTGGTTGGGAAGACCATTTGTTCCCTCCGTTGCTACTTTGACAACGGACGCCTGCCTGATCGGGTGGGAGGCATTAGCAGGGCAGGACGGTCCAGGGCACATGGCAACCAGATCGAATGCCACTTGCACATAAATGTTCTGGAGATGAGAGCAGTGCTTTTAGCGCTGTAAGCCCTTCAAGACTCTCCCTTGGGAACGACATTGCAATCCAGACAGACAATATGTCTGTAGTGTGGTACATCAACAAACAAGGCGGAACCAGGTCCTACCCCTGTGTCGAGAAGCTCTCAGATTGTGGCAATGGGCGATTTCTTCTCAGCTTTCTGATAGCAACGACATCCCCGGAAGTCCAATCAAATAGCGGACAAATTGAGCAGAGCTATCCTCATGCCTCACGAGTGGTCTCTGAAAGACTCTGTTGTGAGAGAGATTTTCTCAAGTGGGGTCAGCCTTGCTGATCTTTTGCTACTCCCCAAAACAGCAAGTGCAGACATTATTTCACTCTATTCTCTTTACCAGGCCAACCCAGCAGAGACGCTCTAGTCCAAGTTTGGCCCCGGGACTTCTGTATGCATTTCCTCCTTCCCACTAATCTCTCAGGTGATACAGAAAGCTATCGCCAGAAGGCCACGCTGATCCTCATTGCTCCTTACTGGCCTCGACAGGTGTGGTTCCCCTTTCTACATCAATTTCTACTGGAGCGACCTTGGCATCTGGACCTAGTTCCAGACCTTTTGATCCATCAATCGGGTCAGTTACATCGCTCCTCCCTCTCTGAACCTCACTGCTTGGTTCCTCCAGTTCCAACATTAGCCAGGCTTCCTCAATTATCTCGCTCTGTTCGAGATATTTTTGATAGCTTCCCATAAATCTTCCACTAGGAAGATTTATTTGAGTAAGTGGAAACGTTTCACATATTGGGCTCTAGGAAGGGACATAGATCCTTTCACTGCTTCCATCCAAATAGTCCTTGAATTTCTAGCTGAACTCTTCCATGCAGGTTCATCCCCTTCTACTCTTAAAGTTCAATTGGCAGCTATCTCTAACTTTAATGTCCCACAAGCTTTGCAAAGCCTTTTTGAAAGGAGTTTTTCTTCTCAGACCTCCTATAAGAAATCCTCCTCCTTGGGACCTAAATTTAGTTCTTACTACTTTGATTCTACCCCCTTTCGAACCTGCAGCCTCCTGTTCTTTAAAATTGCTATCATGGAAGACTCTCTTTCTGGTAGCTATTACTTCAGCTAGAAGAGTCTCAGAACGTCATGCACTCAGCTGTCGACCTCCTTATCTATTGTTCCATAAGGACAGGGTATCCTTACGAACCAACCCGTCCTTTTTGCCTAAGGTAGTCTCGACGCCAAATCTAAATCAAAGCATTGACCTCCCTGTCTTTTCCAGAATATTCCAATAGGTCTGAACAAAAATTACACTGGCTAGATGTTCATCGTCAGTTGAGATACTATTTGGATAGAACAAAACAATTCAGAAAATCTGACCAACTGTTTATCTCCTATGCAGAAAGCAGAAAAGGACTTTCAGTTTCAAAGGTATCATTATCTAGATGGCTTACATCTCTGATTACCCTTGTTTATGAGATTAGACACCAAAAGCTGCCTAATAAACCTAAGGCCCATTCTACCAGAGCTTTGGCTACTTCTTTAGCCTTCCAGACAGACTGCCTATTGACACCATTTGTGCAGCGGCTACTTGGGCTACTCCTCACACTTTCATTTCTCATTATAAGTTGGATTTAGCTTCTAGGCATAGAGCTAACTTTGGTTCCACTGTTCTCAGGAGTCTGTTCCGTTAGGCCACCCGGGACAAGGTGCTAGGGACGCGGTCCCATCCAGCAAGAATGAAGGCGAGATAGACAACTTAACATATAGAAGTTATGTTCTTACCATAACGTTCCATGTTAGTTGTCTTCTTCTCCTTCTTAAGGCCCCACCCTCCTTCCCCCTGGCCTGGACAGACCTAGAGGAGTTGTGATTGTGACCTCTCTTTCTACCACCTCTTTTCTTAGGCATATGCTGTTTGCATATTTCCTGGATCAGGATGTAGGTCACCTTTTCTTTCTCCCTGTTGTTAGAGGTGGACTCTTTTAGAGTTGTTCTATTACTATTATAAGCTGGGGTTAGCTTACAAACGAGATCTGAGGTAACTCTCGCCTAGCATTGTGGGATATAAGGGAGCCTCGAGCGGTGGAACCAACTCGAGCTTTTAGAGTGGCAGGAGCCGAGGTCGGCTCCGAACCCATCCAGCAAGAAGAAGGCGAGAATAAGACAACTAACATGGAACGTTATGGTAAGAACATAACTTCTATTTTTTCAGAAAGACAGAACAATTACTAATGGCATATGCTGCAGCATCGCAAGGAAACGCAATCTCCAAGCAGACTATTTCAAAATGGATAGGTCACTGCATTCGTTTCTGCTACTCACAGCATGGCAAACCAGTGCCTAAGGGGATTAGGCCACATTCAACCAGAGCTGCAGCCACTTCTGCAGCCTTTCTCTGGGGAGTACCAATCAAAGACATTTTAGAGGCTGCTACTTGGAGTTCAGTGCATACCTTTACAAGACATTACAATCTGCCTCTTTATTCTAAATCCAGGGCAGGCTTTGCCACTGCAGTTTTGCAGGGCCTCATAGCCGCTCCTAATGCTGTTTAGCTCCAGCCACCCAACCATAGCTTTGGGACTCAACCCAAATGTAATGACTGCAACAGTGAAACACAAAGAACATAGTACAGTTGTGTACACTTACCATAAATGTAGATGTTTGAGTGTATTCACTGTTGCAGTCCAGGTTACCCACCCGCCACCCCCCTTATTTTTGCTGGAACTTGTCTTTACTTCTCTAATCTATACAACCTAGGTGGTGTATTTGCTTATAGATGAAGTTAAAGCTTATTTGGGTGCATATATGTTTTATTTACATATTTTTAGCCTACCCTTTTGGGGACACCTGACATCTGGGGCAAGAAAAACTGAAGAAAATGATGTTGGCTGCATCTTTTATACCTCTGACAACCTGACGTCAGGGAAGAGGTGACGGCAACTGACGCAGGACCCAAGACTTTGGAATTCAGGCCGACTGAGGGCAACCTGCCAGCAGGATAACCCAAGTGTAATGACTGCAACAGTGAATACACTCTAACATCTACATTTATGGTAAGTGTACACAACTGTACTATACTACAGGGTCCCTGAGTCCCACAAGTTCCTTTTTAAAAATCCTGTTGCAGATTCAGAGACTATTTCACAGGGCATTAAGGCTTCTACTGCTAAAAATCCTACCCCTTCTGATAGAGACTCCAGGGCGCTGGATAGATGGGGTAAGAAGGTTTGCACTTCTGCAACCTTGGCATTTAGGGCTTTAAACTGCCAGTTTCATATGTTAAAGTATCAGCAACATGTTGTTATTGGACTGCTTAAACAGAAAATTATGTTGATTCCTGACTGTGTAGAAAATAAAGAATTACAGGATTTAATGCGTTCTGCTGAACAAGTTGGAAAGCATACTTTGCATTGTGGTTTTGATTCATTAGAGGCCTCTTGCAGGGCTGCTGTTACTGGGTCTGTGCTCAGAAGGCATGCTTGGCTTAAGGAGCAATCTTTGCCTAATCATGTTAAAGCTAAATTGTTGGATGCTCCCTTAAATCAGGACCGCCTGTTTGGCAACAAGGCTGAGGAAGTTCTTAAAAAGATGGAAGATAAAGCTAAATCTATACAAACTGTTAAAGATTTCATACAAGTTCAGCCTCCTAGATTTAGTAGGCACTGGCCCTCTAAGAATTGGTCCTTTCCAGCCCCTTCCAGGTATTCTCTAGCCAAACCCAGACGTAGCAGAAACCACAGGTTTCAGTCCCAGGGGGGAGACAGAACTAAGCAATGGGCAGCCTCCACTTCCAAATCTGGGAGTAATAAGACTTTCCCCTATGGTAAACTGTCTCAATGACTTCCTCTTAAAATTCCCAAGCACTTATCAACTGACTGCCCCTTTGGGGGGAAAGATTGCTCTTCATGCAAAGAATTGGGAACTCATTACCCAGGGCAGATGGGTTCTAAATATAGTGTCCCAGGGATACAGCTTTCATTTCCACACGTTGCCAACACCAAGCGGGTGGTCGGACCTACCCCCAAATCAGTGGACAGAGGCGCAAAAACAAGTACTTTCTCTCTTAAGCATGGTGGCTATTCAACTGGTACCAGAGGAGGAAAAGGGACAAGGCTTTTATTCAAGACTTTTCCTGGTACCCAGAAAAAACAACTCATGGCGTCCTATCCTGGACCTGTCTACTCCAAGCAGCTTTTTGGAAATTCCAAAATTCAAGATGCTGACTCTTCACCAGTTACTTCCTATGCTAGGCAAAGATGCCTTGTTGGCAACACTAGATTTAAAAGAAGCATACCTGCACATCCCAAACGGGGAATCTTGCAGAAGATATCTATGCTTCAAAACAGGCTACACACACTATCAGTTCTCTGCACTGCCCTGTGGCTTATCTACTGTGCCCAGGGTATTCACAGAGTGCCTAGCTCCAGTTATTGCATTTTGCAGGCAAAGAAATATTCAAATATACCCATACCTAGACGATTGAATAAATTCAGGCAGAAAACCAGGACATACTTTTGAATCATCTGGCCTTTGTTCAAAGGGTTCTAAATTGTCTGGGGTACACCATAAACGAAAAGAAATCACACCTGGTACCCTGTCAACAAATTATGTTCCTGGGAGCAAGCTTGAATGCAGCTTCCCAGATGGCTTACTTCATGCCAGAGAAACAAGTTCATTTGACAACCTACTTCAAACAAGTGGCCACAAAAACCCTGCTATCTGCAAGACGAATACTACAAGCCTTGGGGTTAATGGCCTCCTGCATTCTTCTAATTCCATATGTAAGACTGCAAAAAATGGGAAAAAAC